>NW_022631193.1:253934-269303 GCF_010015895.1 Lontra canadensis | reverse complement strand
TCCCTGATGGCTAGTGATGATGAACATTTTTTCATGTGTCTGATAGCCATTTGTATGTCTTCATTGGAGAAGTGTCTGTTCATATCTTCTGCCCATTTTTTGATCTGATTATCTGTCTTGTGTGTGTTGAGTTTGAGGAGTTCTTTATAGATCCTGGATATCAACCTTTTGTCTGTACTGTCATTTGCAAATATCTTCTCCCATTCCATGGGTTGCCTGTTTGTTTTCTTGACTGTTTCCTTTGCTGTGCAGAAGCCTTTAATTTTGATGAAGTCCCAAAAGTTTATTTTGGCTTTTGTTTCCTTTTCCTTTGGAGACATATCTTGAAAGAAGTTGCTATGGCTGATATCGAAGAGATTACTGCCTATGTTCTCCTCTAGGATTCTGATGGATTCCTATCTCACATTGAGGTCTTTTATCCATTTTGAGTTTATCTTTGTGTACGGTGTAGGAGAATGGTCGAGTTTCATTCTTCTACATATAGCTGCCCAGTTTCCCCAGCACCATTTATTGAAGAGACTTCCTTTTTCCACTATATATTTTTTCCTGTTTTGTCGAAGATTAACTGACCATAGAGTTGAGGGTCCATATCTGGGCTCTCTACTCTCTTCCACTGGTCTATGTCTCTGTTTTTATGCCAGTACCATGCTGTCTTGGTGATCACAGCTTTGTAGTAAAGCTTGAAATCAGATAACGTGATGCCTCCAGTTTTATTTTTGTTTTTCAACATTTCCTTAGCGATTCGGGGTCTCTTCTGGTTCCATACACATTTTTGGATTATTTGCTCCAGCTCTTTGAAGAATACCGGTGGAATTTTGATCGGAATGGCATTAAAAGTATAGATTGCTCTAGGCAGTGTAGACATTTTAACAATGTTTATTCTTCCGATCCAAGAGCATGGAATGGTCTTCCATCTTTTTGTGTCTTCTTCAACTTCTTTCATGAGTGTCTGTAGTTCCTCGAGTACAGATCTTTTACCTCTTTGGTTAGGTTTATTCCCAGGTATCTTATGGTTCTTGGTGCTATAGTAAATGGAATTGATTCTCTAATTTCCCTTTCTGTATTTTCATTGTTAGTGTATAAGAAAGCCACTGATTTCTGTACATTGACTTTGTATCCTGCCACGTTACTGAATTGCTGTATGAGTTCTAGTAGTTTGGGGATGGAGTCTTTGGGTTTTCCATATAAAGAATCATGTCATCTGCGAAGAGAGAGAGTTTGACTTCTTCATTGCCAATTTGGATACCTTTTATTTCTCTTTGTTGTCTGATTGCTGTTGCTAGGATTTCTAATACTATGTTGGACAAGAGTGGTGAGAGTGGGCATCCTTGTCGTGTTCCTGATCTCAACGGGAAGGCTGCAAGCTTTTTCCCATTGAGGATGACATTTACTGTGGGTTTTTCATAGATAGATTTGATGAAGTTCAGGAATGTTCCCTCTATCCCTATACTTTGAAGTGTTTTAATCAGGAACGGATGCTGGATTTTGTCAAATGCTTTTTCTGCATCAATTGAGAGGACCATGGGGTTCTTCTCTCTCTCTTATTGATTTGTTCTATCACATTGATTGATTTGCGAATGTTGAACCATCCTTGTACCCCAGGAATGAATCCCACCTCGTCATGGTGGATAATCTTTTTAATGTGCTGTTGGATCCTGTTTGCTAGGATCTTGTTGAGAATCTTAGCATCCATATTCATCAGTGATATTGGTCTGAAATTCTCTTTTTTTTAGGGTCTTTGCCTGGTTTGGGGATCATGGTAATGCTGGCTTCATAGAAAGAGTCTGGAAGTTTTCCTTCTGCTTCAATTTTTTGAAACAGCTTCAGGAGAATATGTGTTATTTCTTCTTTGGAAAGTTTGGTAGACTTCCCCAGGGAAACCGTCAGGTCCTGGCCTCCTATTTTTTTGGGAGGTTTTTGATCACTGTTTCAATCTCGTTACTAGATATCAGTCTATTTAGGTTGTCGATTTCTTCCTGGTTCAGTTTTGGGAGTTTATAGTTTTCCAGGAATGCATCCATTTCATCTAGGTTGCTTAGCTTATTGGCATATAACTGTTGATAATAACTTCTGATGATCGTTTCTACTTCCTTGGTGTTAGTTGTGATCTCTCCCTTTTCATTAATAATTTTATGAATTTGGGCGTTCTCAGTTTTCTTTTGGATTAGTGTGGTCAATGGTTTATCGATCTTACTGATTCTGTCAGAAAACCATCTTCTAGTTTCATTGATATGTTCTACTGTATCTCTGGTTTTAGCCTCATTGATCTCTGCTCTAATCTTGATTATTTCCCTTCTTATGGGTGGAGCTGGTTTGATTTGTTGTTGATTCTCCAGTTCTTTAAGGTGTAGAGACAGCTTCTGTGTTCTGGATTTTTAATTTTTTTTTTTTTTAGGGAGGCTTGGATGGCTATGTATTTCCCCCTTAGAACGCCTTTGCTGTATCCCATAGGTTTTGGACCGAAGTGTCTTCATTCTCATTGGTTTCCATGAATTGTTTCAGTTCTTCTTTGATCTCCTGGTTGATCCTAGCATTCTTAAGCAAGGTTTTCTTTAGCTTCCAAGTGTTTGAGTTCCTTCCAAACTTTTCCTTGTGATTGAGCTCCAGTTTCAAAGCATTGTGATCTGAGAATATGCAGGGAATAATCTCAGTCTTTTGGTATTGGTTGAGTCCTGATTTGTGACCCAGTACGTGGTCTTTCTTGAGAAGGTTCCATGTGCACTTGAGAAGAAGGAGGATTCTGTTGTTTTAGGGTGGAATGTTCTGTATATATCTAGGAGGTCCACCTTGTCCAATGTGTCATTCAATGTTCTTGATTCTTTATTGATTTTCTGCTTCGATAATCTGTCTGTTTCTGAGAGAGGCGTGTTAAGATCTCCTACTATTAATGTATTCATATCAATATGACTCTTTGTCTTGATTAAGTTTTCTTATGTAATTGGCTGCTCCTATATTGGGGGCATAGATATTTAGAATTGTTAGATCATCTTGGTGGATAGTCCCTTTAGAATTATGTAATGTCCTTCTGTATCTCTGACGACAGTCTTTAGTTTAAAATCTAATTTATCTGATATGAGAATCGCTACCCCAGCTGTCTTTTGAGGCCCATTGGCATGAAAGATGCTACTCCATCCCTTCACTTTCAGTCTGGGTGTATCTTTAGGTTCAAAACGGGTCTCTTGTAGACAACATATGGATGGGTCCTATCGTTTTATCCAATCTGCAACCTTGTGCCATTTTATGGGCGCATTTAGGCCATTCACATTGAGAGTGATTATTGATAGATACGTTTTTATTGACATCGTGTTACCTTTGAAGACTTTCTTTCTGTAGGTTGTCTCTATATTTCTGTTCAATGCTATTCTTTGGATTTTTCCTCTTTTATAGAACCCCACCTTAATATATCCTGCAGTGACAGCTTGTTGGTTGCATAGTCTTTTAAGCCTTGCCGGTCTTGGAAACTCTTTATCTCTCCATCCATTTTGAATGTCAGTCTTGCTGGATAAAGTATTCTTGGCTGCATGTTCTTCTCATTGAGTGCCTTGAATATGTCTTGGAGCCCTTTCTGGCTTGCAAGGTCTCTGTGGACAGGTCTGACGTTATTCTGATGGGCTTTCCACTCTAAGCAAGGAGCCTCTATGTCCTAGCGGCTTTCAAGAGATTATACCTACAAATATGATTCCTCTATTTGACTATCAGGTGCCTTGATATTTTTCTGGAATCTATAATATTGGGTGGAGACCTTTCGGCCTCTAGTACATGAGTGCTGGTTCCATTCGCGAGATTGGGAAATTTTCCTGAAGAACTTGTTACACTATATCTTCTAGACATCTTCCTTTCTCCTCGCCTTCAGGGATTCCAATAATTCTGACGTTGGAACGTTTCATGGCGTCATTTATTTCCCTGATTCTGTTTTCATGGTTTCTAAGCTGTTTGTTCCAGGCTTCCTCCTGATCCTTTCTCTCTATCTGTTTGTTCTCCAGATCACTAATTCTATCTTCTGTGTCAGTTTCCCTAGCTTTGAGAGAATTTGGATTAGATTGGAACTCATTGAGAACATTGTGAACCTCAGCCCTGGTAGCTTTCAGCTCTGCCCTAACATTGTGAACATCCTGTCTGGTCGCTTTCAGCTTGGCCCTAATCAATTCCATTTGGTCATCCATGGCTTTCTCCAACCTAGCTATTGCCTGGATAATTGTTAGCCTGAATTCTCTTTCCGACATATTGTCTATGTTGATAGCTGTTAGCTCTGTTGCAGAAGGTCCATCCTCTGTATTTTTCTTCTGTTGGGCATTCCTACTCCTAGTTATTTTGGTGAGAGATGACTGAACAGATGTAGCTGGTTGTATCGACCATGGTGCAGTCTGGGTGCACCTTGGAACACTTCTGAGCAATCAGGATTCCCCACACAAATGAGAGAAAAAAGAAAAGAAAAAGAATAAAAGAGAGAGAAAGAGAATCAGGAAAGAAAGGGAAGATGAAAGAGAAGGTTCAGCCCAAATGGGCCCCAAGGTAAGATTTATGAGGTATACAAACAAAAACAGACAAACCAAAAGACTGATAAAAGTTTATAACAAAAGAAAAAATATATATATGCATATGCAAATAAAGGAAGAACCTTGTCGAAAAGAACCCCAAGTGTAAGATTTATATATTATCAGGACAAACACAAAAACACAGAAACACTGGTGGAAGAAAAAGATGGGAGAGTGGTTATAAATTCTCAGTGTGGGCGAGGTAGGTTGTTTTGATTCTTCCTGGATGTATCTTGATATCTTTGTTAAAGGACTCAACTTTCCTAGGCTAAAGGGGGATTAAAAATGTGTTTACCAATAAATAAATAAAATCTTTAAAAAAAAAAATGGGACGCCTGGGTGGCTCAGTGGGTTAAAGCCTCTGCCTTCGGCTCGGGTCATGATCTCTGGGTCCTGGGATCGAGTCCCACATCGGGCTCTTTGCTTGGCAGGAAGCCTGCTTCCTCCTCTCTCTCTGTCTGCCTCTCTGCCTGCTTGTGATCTCTTTCTATCAAATAAATAAATAAAAACTTTAAAAAAATTTGTTTACCTATAGGGGTAGTGTTGATTGGGGAAAGGGGATTACTTTGAAGTTTAACTCTATATGAATATTAGAAAATAAAAATAAAAGAAAGGAATAAACAAGACTAAACTAAACTAAAATTAAAAAAAAATTCAAAAAATAGAAATGCAATAGAAAAACGCAAGTGTATGTATCAAAAAATTCAGGTTAGAAGGTTATTATTGATTTTGATGTACTGGACAGCTCGCTGTGATGGTAAATAGGTAAAAAATTATCTATAAAAAAATGAGCCAGAATAATGGGAAAAATTAAAAATAAACGTTGTCTTATGAAGTAGTGGTGGTGGTTCTCTCTTGTTTTTTTTTTTTTTTTTTCTTTCCTGGTTGGTTTTCTGGGGGAGGGTCCTGCCACGTGGGTTTTCGGTCAATGATGTTCCCTGAGATAAGTCCTCCAGTCCCCCTCCAGGGTGTGGGCTCTGAGGAAACCGGTTTTTTCAGGCTGTTGTTCTCTGGAGGTTTTTATGTTTGTTCACCTTTTTTTTTTTTCCCTCTCGCCTTGACCGCTTTTGATGGTTTTTGTAGGTTTAGAGGAAACCAAACTGCACCCTCACCTCCCTCTCAAAGAGAAGCCTCAGTCTGTTCTTCTGTGGGTGTTGCAGAGCCCATATAAATCCCCCCTTGGCTGCTGGCAGAGCAGGTTCCGAGTCACGGACCCTGGGGATGCAGGATCTTCTGCTGCAGCTGTTTGGGCAGCTCCAGACGACCAGAGAGGTTCCAAGCAGTGATCACACACTGAGATTTTCCCGCTGGCCCGGGCTGGGAGTGCCTGTTTTTCTGGGTCTAAGATAGCCCGGCTTGTGCGCACCTCTTTCAGGGGAGGCTGTGGGTCACAAACATGTCTCAGGCTCTGAGAACGGGGCACAGGTCTGAAAGCTCCAGGCTGGGCCTTTGTGTACCTCTCTCAGGGGAGAGTTTGGGGCGCGCATCTTAGGCTGTGAAACAATGGCGCGTTTCATAGAGTGCCGGCTGGGCCTTTGTACCTCTCTCAGGAGAGCGTGAAGGGCGTGCGCATCTCAGGCACTCAAGCAGGGCTGGCGCATTCTGCCATCCAGCGTGGCTGGCATCCCCTCACAGGGGCGAGAACCCACACAATCTCGGACGCGCTGGCGGCTCAGGGACCAAGACCTTGTTTCTCCACCACACTCTCTGGCTCAGCGCCAGGGGAGGCTGTCCTGGGACCGGGGACTTAAGTCCCTGTCCCTAGCCGTCCCGATTACCACAATTTCCCCCGCGCGATATTTTGCTCTTTTGTAGTGCTTTCAACCAGTCTCCAAGTTAATGCTTGTCCCCAGATGCAGGGCATTCTCGCTCATATTAGGGGTATTACTTTCCAACCGGTCACCTCTGGTGGCTGCCTCCCCCTTTTGTTTATCTTCCGATATCAGTCCACCTTTCCCACTCTGCTTTACCTTCCCACTGGCGTCTTCTGCCCCTGTAGATATCCAGACATGAATAATTCTGATCTCAGGCTGATTTCATGGGTGATTGGAGTTCTTTGGTAGGAAATCCACTCACTTTAGGGTACAGGTAGAAAAGGCGCCTCCTCCTACTTCCCCGCCATCTTGTCCCCCCCCACCACCGGTAGTTAATCTTTTGATATTGGTTGAGTCCTGATTTGTGACCCAGTATGTGGTCTCTTCTGGAGAAAGTTGCATGTGCACTTGAGAAGAATGAGTATTCTGTTGTTTTAGGGTGGAATGTTCTGTATATATCTGAGATTCATCTGGTCCAATACATCAATCAATGCGCTTGTTTCTTTATTGATTTCTCCTTGGATGATCTGTCTATTACTGAGAGTGGCTTATAATGATTCCCTACTATTCATGTATTCATATCAATATGACTCTTTATCTTGATTAACAGTTATCTTATGTAGTGACTGCTCCCATATTGGGTGCATAAATATTTACAATTGTTAGATCTTCTTGGTGGATAGACCCTTTAGGAATGATGTAGTGTTCTTTTGTATCTCTGACTACAGTCTTTAGCTTAAAATCTAATTTATCTTATATGAGAATCTGTACCCCAGCCTTCTTTTGAGGCCCATTGGCATGAAAGATGCTTCTCCATCCCTTTACTTTCAGTCTGGATGTAACCTTAGGTTCAAAATGGGTGTGTTGTATACAACATATGGACAGGTCCTGTCGTTTTATCCAATCTGCAATGCTGTGCCATTTTATGGGAGCATTTAGGCCATTTACATTGAGAATGATTATTGAGAGATATGTTTTTTTTTTTTTTTTTTTTTTTTTACATCCTGTTGACTGTGAATTCCTTGTTTCTATAGATTGTCTCATTAAATTTCTGTGCTATGACACACTGGGTTCTTTCTTCTTTTATAGAACCTCCCCTTACTATTTCCTGAAGTGTCTTCTTGGTGGTGACATACTCCTTAAATCTTGCCCGCCTGAGAAGTTCTTTATCTCCTCATCTGTTCTAAATGTCAACCTTGCTGGATAAAGTATTCTTGCCTGCATGATCTTTTCATTTAGTTCCCAGAATACATCTTGCCAGCCCTTTCTGGCTTGCCAGGTTTCTGTGGACAGGTCTGCCATTATTCTTATGGGCCTTCCTCTGTGCATAACGGATCTATCTCATCCCTTAACTGGTCTCCAGAGCTCCTGTCTAAAATTATGATTCAACAGTTTCACAATCAGATGTCTGGAGATCTTTCTAGATTCCATGATTTTGGGGGCAGACTTTTCTAGCTCTAGGATACTATGGGAGTTCCATTCCCCAGATTGGGAAAAATTGTCATGGAGAGTTTGTTCAACTATAACTTCTAGTCTTTTTTCTTTCTCCCTGCCCACACCCCCACCCTGGGATCCCAATAATTCTGACATTGAGACATCTCATGGTGTCATTTATTTCCCTAATTCTGTTTTCATGGCTTCTAAACTGATTGTTCCAGGCCTCCTCCTGATTCTTTTTCTCTATCAGTTTTTCCTCTAGATCACTAATTCTATCTTCTGCCTCAGTTACTCTAGCTGTTAGAGAATTTAGATTAGATTGGATCACATTAATAGCATTTTTAACTTCTTCCCAGGTGGCTTTCACTTCTGCCCTAATTGATTCCATGTTATCATTAATGGTTTTCTCCAACCTAGCCATTGCCTGGATAATTGTTAACCTGAATTCCCTTTCCTGCATACTGTTTATGTCCATTTCCAATAGCTCTGATGCAGAAGGCACAGTCTTTGAATTGTTGCTCTGTTGGTCATTCTTCCTCCTAGTTCAGAGCACACAGACCCCCTCTACAATCTACCATCAGCAGAGCACCTAATCCCCAGCCATCTTCTCAGGGGTCGCAGCAGTTCCCACTTGTCTCTGCACCCTTGTGCTACTAAAACCACCAGTGATATTGGTCCAGGGAGACTACTTCCAGTGGATGCCTTTGCCAGCTGCTGTCTGGGCAGGTCCAGACTCCTGGAGAGATCACAACCAGAGATAGCACACTGAGATTTTCACTTCTGCCCTAGCTGGGAGTGTTCAGACTCTTCCTTGTCCTAGCACCCACTGGCTAGTGCCTGCACGGACCTCTCTCAGGGAAGGGTGTGGAGCAGAGCTCAGGCCCCAGTCATGCAGTGTGTGTGAAGAGTGCAAAAGGCTATGGTATTCATCCGGATGAATACCCAACTTTTGTAGCAACATGGACGGGACTGAAAGAGATTATGCTAAGTGAAATAAGTCAAGCAGAGAGAGTCAATTATCATATGGTTTCACTTATTTGTGGAGCATAACCAATAACATGAAGGACATGGAGAGATGGATAGGAGAAGGGAGTTGAGGAAAATTGGAAGGGGAGGTGAACCATGAGAGACTCTGTACTCTGAAAAACAACCTGAGGGTTTTGAAGGGGCGGGGGTAGGAGGTTGAGGGAACCAGGTGGTGGGTATTAGGGAGGGCATGTATTGCATGGAGCACTGTGTGTGGTGCAAAAACAATGAATACTGTTATGCTGAAAAGAAATTAAAAAAACTAAAAATAAAAAATATAAACAGTAAAACTGCTAAATTATTGAACACAAAATCTGAAACTAATGATATACTATATGTTTGCTAATTGGAAAAAAAAAAAGGCTATGGTATTAGAGAGCGCCAGTGGGTGTCCACCCAGATTCTATCATGCATGCCAGCTGCTCCATAGCCTGGAGATTTCCCCACACTCTCTCCGGCAGGTGGTTGCCAGTAGTTGCTGTCTTGGGTCCATGGGTTTAAGCCCATGTCCATTACCACCGGATTCCACCAGTTGCCTTTAAGACCTTTTGCTCTTTTTGAGTGTTTTTAATCAGACTCCAAGTTAATGCTGGCCCCAAATCACAGGGAACTCTTGTATTGGGGTATTATTTCCCAATGGGTTGCTTCTGGTCACTCCCTCACCCCTCTGTTTATCCTCCTATATCAGTCCAATCTTTCAAAACTCCCCTTTACCTCGTAATTGGTGATTTCTGCCCCTGTAGAGATCCAGAATTGTAATATCCTATTTCATGTGTGTTCAGAGTGTTCTGGTAGATAATCAGCTCACTTTAGGGGACCAATTGGAGCAGCATCTCCTACTTCTCCACCATCTTGCCCCCTCTCTCTACACAATAACTTTACTTGAACTTTTTTTCATATATACTTCTGTGTTTCTTTTACTTTTCTTTTTCTTTTTTATTAATATAGATAGATAGAGAGAGAGAGAGAGAGAGAGAGAGAGAGAAAGCTTCAAGGTAATCCTTTTTCCCTATTCAATACTATTCCTACATATAAACCAGTTTTAATTTCCCTGTATCTCTGTAAAGTTGAGTCCTTTAACAAAGATAACAAGATACACTCAGGAAGAACATAAATAACCTTCCTCACCCACATCAAGAGTTCATAACCACCTTCCCATCTTATTCCCCTATCAGTGTTTCTGTACATTTGTTTTTGTTTTTATACTACATGAATCTTATTCTTGGAGTTCATTAAGGCTGGGATTTCTGTTTTGTTTGTTTGTTTGTTTTTTAAATGTTCATGTTTGCTTATGTACCTTATGAATCTTACTGTTGTGGCTCATTTTGGATTTTTTTTTTAAATTTTTTTCCTATTTTTCTCTCTCTCTTTTTTCTTTTTTCTTTCTTTTTAATGGTGACTCCTGATTGTTCTGAAACATTCCAAGGTGCACCTTCCCTGAATTGTTCTTGATCAACTATACATCCCCTCAAACACCTCTCACCAAAATGACTAGAAGGAGGAAGATCCAACAAAGGAAAAGTTCAGAGATGATGTTCTCTGCCACAGACTATGGGATATGGACATAAATAATGTGTTGGAAAAGGAACACATGGTAACAATTATCCAGGTAATGGTAAGGTTGGAGAAGACCATTAGTGCCAACATTGACTACGGGTGGAAGTGAGAGCCAACCTGGCAGAAGTTAAAAATGCTATCAATGTGATCCAATCTAGTCTAGCTACTCTAACAGCAAGGGTAATCAAGGGAGAAGATAAAATTAGTGATCGAGAAGAAAAAACTGATAGAAAAGAAGGATCAGGAGGAGGCCTGGAACAAACAGCTTAGAAGCCATGAAAACAGAATTAGGGAAATAAATGATGGCATGAAACGTTCCAATGTCAGAATTATTGGGGTCCTTCAGGGAGGTGGGAAAAAGAGAAGACTAGAACATATAGTTGAACATACAATAAACACTCCGTGAAAATTTCTCTAATCTGGGTAATGGAACAAGTCTTCATGTCCTAGAGGCAGAAAGGACAGCCCCCAAGATCAACGAGTCTAGAAAAACCTCCAGGCAAATAATTGTGAATTTCACCAGTCATAAATTCAGAGAGGATGTCTTAAGAACAGCTTGGGGAAGAGATTCCTTACGTACAGAGGCAGGACCATCAGAATAACGTCAGACTTGGCCACAGAAACCTGGGAAGCCAGAGAGGGCTGGCAAGACATATTCAGGGCACTAAATTAGATGAACGTGCAGACAAGAACACTTTATCCAGCAAGGCTGACAGAATGGAGGGAGAGATAAAGAGCTTCCAAGACTGGCAAGATTTAAAGGAGTATGTGACCACCAAGCCAGCACTACAAGAAATATTAGGGGTGGTTCTATAAAAGAAGAAAGAACCCAAGAGTGTCATAGAACAGAAACTTGGAGAGGCAATCTATAGATACAAGGACTTCACAGGCAACAGGATGTCAATAAAAACTAATCTTTCAATAATCACTCTCAACGTGAACAGCCTAAATTCTCCCATAAAATAGCACAGGGTTGCAGACTGGATGAAAAGACAGGACCTGTCCATGTGCTGTCTACAAGAGACACATTTGGAACCTAAATATACATTCAGACTGAAAGTGAAGGGATGGAGAAACATCTTTCATGCCAATGGGCCTCAAAAGAAAGCTGGGGTAGTGATTCTCATATCAGATAAATTAAATTTTAAGCTAAAGACTGTAGTCAGAGATACAGAATAACACTAACATATTGGGATCTAAATTTAAAAAAAATGTGAAGATGATCTTAATTTTAGTTTCAACCATAGTACTAATTAATGATATTATCTTTGAAAAATGTATTGAACTATGAATTTCAGATTGTACATCAGTAAAAAGTAAAAAGAAAAAAATATGTGTATTTCAAATATTTACCTTAAACCTAAAATGAGAAAAAAATATATTCACATCTACATGAAATATGTATTTTGTAAAATGAAAAGGTTACATAAAATCTAACTCATGGGGTACCTGGGTGGCTCAGTGGGTTAAAGCCTCTGCCTTCAGCTCCAGTCATGATCCCAGGGTTCTGGGATTGAGCCCCACATTGGGCTCTCGGCTCAGCAGGGAGCCTGCTTCCCTTCCTCTCTCTCTGCCTGCCTCTCTGTCTACTTGTGATCTCTGTCAAATAAATAATAAATTTTAAAAATCTTAAAAAAAATCCTAACTCATATATGCCATAGCCAAAAATTCATTAGTAATGCAGTGTGTGAATATTGTTAATCCGGTTAAGATTTTGATACATATTGAGATGAACAATAAAAGATTTTTTAAAAGACATCAGCAAAAAGCAGGGCAGTGCAATAAGGATAGCTATTAGCTTCTTCAGCTCTTATAATTGCATTCCTCTTTATAGTCTCAGAGGGGATTTATTGACAGAAAACATTCATCCACTCACTTAATGGGCATAGTAAAGCCCTCCTACTTCTCTCTGTACACTTAACCTGGTCACACTCCATTATCCCATCTGAATGAGACTGGATTCAACCAGAGAAGCAGACAGAAATGAAAGGAAAAAAAAAAAAAAGCGGTGATTATTTTCTAACTGTCTTGACTTCTGCTTCTGATATTCTCCATTATAGTTGTTGAAAATATGTCCTTAATTTTCTTTTTACCTATTTGTAAGTGAAAAAACAAATTTACATTTTCTCTTGAATTTTTTTGTATAGCACATCAAAAAATGTATTTTTGCTTTCTAATTATTTGCATACAGAAGAATATACACATTTCCTATATAATTGGATAATGTATTTGTTTTCCTGAAATTGAAATTTTGCAGATGAGCTATTGATTTTACCTTGAGTGGAGATAATTTTTGAGGGTTAGAAATAAATATCTCAATCATATTTATATTTTCTAATGAAACTGACAGTGGGTGACCTAATACCCAAATTATCTACTATGTAGGGAAGAACAGGTCCCCCAAAATTCTGAGGCATAATTACAGCCTGTGGGCTCAACTCAGTGTAGTTGTGTTCGGTTAAGCAGACCATAGGAATCTGAATTCCTTAATGTGTAAAATGAGAAAATAAGATGAATATGTACCTTGTAGAGTCTTGGGAAAGATGAAATATGATAAAGCATTAGAACAATTCCTAGGATGCTGTCAGCTTCAAATAAAGTTTAACATTAATCCACCACCACTGTCAATGAATTTACATGTTAAATATGCATTAAGTTGTTTATATAAAGCTCAAGGAATTATATTAGAAAAGAGTAACTATGAACAGAAGGGTCAGTCGCCATGCATACAACAGACAGTGTTCACTTTTGTGTCTGGTATCCCAGGTGGACTGTTCAGTGTGGCTTAATGGCAGTGACCCACATTTACAAAAGCACAGCAAAGATTTCCTAGAACCCCCCAAACACTTTTGTGGTCTCCCTTCATTCACTTAGCAAGCGGTTTCAGGGCTTTCACATTTATTACTCACTGTGCTGATCCTTAATTTATTTTGACCACAAATACAGACTTTGTCAGCAGATGCGTTTTGTAATTTATCAGGCTGTGTTTTTATTTTTCACAGTTCTCAAATTTCATCTTTCAGTGAGGGTGGGATGTGATAGAAAGGCTATTGTTGTTGATGCAATTTGTCAAAATTTGTTGAATATACTGTTATGCTGAAAAGAAACAAAACATTTAAAAAATTTGTTGAATATATTAAGAACTCAAAATCATTTTCAGTGTTCTCAACTGCTTTATCAACTGAGATTATTAATAATTTGATGTTTTAATTAGTCTTAGAATTATGGAAAAAGTATAAAAATATTTTTAAAAGTATAAAACATATTTGAAACTTGTAAATTCTTCTCAAAATATCTAGACATGATAACTGCCTCTAAGCTCTTCCCAGAAAGAGGAGTCAATATTTGCTGCCTCTTAGTAAGGACTTCTGAATTTTGAGATTTGACATGTCAGAAATGAAAAGGTTGCAAAAGTTTAAACTTCAGGACAGAAAATGTCAAAGGAGGTATTATTCTCTTAAGAAAGGTCAGATGTATTTTGTGTTAATTGTTTTTATTTATTTTGTAGCTATTTTAGAATTCTGCTTTAAATTGCATTTCTATTTTTGTCTCTGAATAGACTGACTGTGACCTCATTAACTGTAATTAGATTTAATTTGTTTTTGATTCATCTTTAGCATCTGATAGAGAGGCTGGCTGTGAACAGCAAGATAAAGTAGTAAACGGTAAATTGGAGTCAGAAATATCGTAGTGTTGTTCAACTTTCCTCTCTGAATCTCAGTTCCATGAACAATTAATTACTATGTGCATTAAAACAGATAACATTTGGGGAAACCACTAAAGCCTTCTCTGATAAATAGCAATGACTGTCTAAATACTACTTCCTGTCTTCTGAAATATAAAGTAGATGGTAGAAATTCTAAGATGAATTTCAACTTGGAAAAACACGTACTGGATACAAATTAGATAGATTTCTCATAAAGTTCTGCTTAATCAGGGTTAAAATAAGATTACATATACATATATATATCTTAAAGTTTATTTTTATAGAATAATTATACATGTACACAGTAAGTATATATATATATATATATATATATATGTTTTTATATATAAAATACATATACACACATATACACTCATAAGTTATCTAGGACTACAGAAATGGTCAAATCAAATTTTTAAATGCATAAATAGATATTAAACTTGTGAACTGACATAATGGATCTCATATCATCAAATGATAATAGTAACAGCCATCTCTTACATAGATTCTGCATAATTATTACTGTACCTATTAACTGTTTAATTCATAAGTCATCTGTAAGCAGTAATGGTTCAAGCACTTTCCTCATTTAATCCTAAACATATGCAAGCTATAACATTATTCTTTTCCTCTTTTTTATGTATGTAGAATGAATGGAGGAAGAGTGCATAGAGGATAAGCTGGACCCACAGCCAGTGTGGCTTCAGAGTCAGAGCTCCAAAATGGTGGCCCTAGGCTATCTAAGGGTTTGGTCACTGGTTAGGATCATGATCTGTTTGGGGGCGATTTGTGTGTTACTCCATACAATCACAGTGCCTCACTATGGGGTTCAAGAATTTCATATAGATTTTCCCCAAATTTTGTTGAGGTTACATTTTCTTTTTCTTTATTATTTATTTTCTTTTTCTTTTTTTAAATTTAAATTCAATTAGTGAATCATTAGTTTTTGATATAATGCTCAGTGGTTCATTAAATTGTTCTTTTTGGGGTATTACATAAAATTCTACTAGTTTCAGTTGTACAGGTAATGATTTGATAATTCTGTGCACTGTGAAATTATTTTTTCTTATATGAAATTATTAATGAAATTATTTTTTTTCTTATACAGAATGCATCTTAAAGAGTTTTTAAGATCTCAGTTGAAGGGACACCTGGGTGATTCAGTCAGGTGGGCATCTGCTTTTGGCTAGGGTCATGATCTGGGGTCGTGGTATTGAGTTCTGTATTGGGTTCCCTGCTCAGCAGGGAGTCTGCTTCTCCCTCTCCCTCTGCTTGCTGCTCTCCCTGCTCATGC
>NW_022631193.1:240103-253924 GCF_010015895.1 Lontra canadensis | reverse complement strand
TATATATATATATATATATATATTTTACATTTTGATTCATCTTTTGTGTTTGGTTAGGGCAACTGCTAACCTAAAAAAATGTACATGCTTATTGGTAAAGGATACTATAGCAAAAGGAAAACTCACGATACAATGAACAATGCAACCTCCCAAATGGTAAATTTATATAATTACAGATAATTTGTAATCTCTAAATCTATAAAACCATGGAATTATTTTCTGATAACATAATTGGGTTCTCATTCTCTCTTTCTCTCTCAACACATTCATTTCAGTGGGTGGTGTTTTGTGATTGATTCATTAATCCCAAAGCTTCCCTAGGTTGCAAGGTGAAATCACATCGAGAACACCAACTGGCTAGCTAACCACACTGGGAGATCTGTGAAGTCCCTGTTGTATTGAAACTCTCTTGTTTGGACACTTACATCTATGAGATTTTCATGTACCTGTGCTGTGTCCTTATGCTTCTCATTCCTGTGATAGTCATTTCAGGCTCTTACTACTTTATCCTCATCACCATCCATAGGATGAACTCAGCAGAAGGACAGAAGAAGGCCTTTGCGACTTGTTCTTCCCACATGACTGTGGTCATCCTCTTATATGGGGCTGCCATTTATACTTACATGCTCCGCAACTCCTACCATACACCAGAGAAGGACATGATGGTATCTGTCTTTTACACCATACTCACTCCTGTGCTCAACCCTTTGATCTATAGTCTAAGAAATAAGGATGTTATGGGAGCTCTGAAGAAAATGTTGAACGTGGGACCTGTCTTTCCAGAAACTATAAAGTAGGGGCACCTGAATGGTTCAGTAGGTTAAGCATCTGCCTTTGACTCAGGTCATGATCCCAGAGTTCTGGGATCAAACCGTGCACTGGGCTCCCTGCTCAGTGAGGAGTCTGCTTCTCCTTCTCCTTCTGCCCCTCCAACCCACTCATTCTCTCTTTCTCAAATAAGTAAAATATTTTTTTAAAAGAAACTATATAGTAGGAAACTTATATATTGCCTCTCTGTATTTAAAAAAAACTTTTTTATTTTTTAATTTTTATTTTTAAAAAACTCTTTAACTTTCTAATTTTTATTCTTTCAAAACATTTCATACAACTATATTATAGTGATGTTATATTTACTGAAGTTGATAACTTCACTCTGACTGTGTAGAACACCCGTATTCTTAGGAAATACATAATTAAAATATTTAGAGAAAGAAAGATCATGTGATTCTATGTAATTGATTGTAATGAGGGAGGGAGAGAAGGGTGATGAAGAGAAAGAGGTTTAAAAAAGCTAACTGTTGAGTCTGGGTAAAAGGTATGTGGCTGTGGTTTATACCATTCTTACTCATACTACTTTTCTGTAAGTGTAAAATTATTCCACACAGTTAAAATATCAGTTGTCCTACATTTTTAAACTTTGTATTCTGTTTGCTGACAGTGTGACAATCTTATAAAGTGTTTTCATTTCAATGTGACTAATTATTACTGCTACAATCCTGTCATCTGCCTACCTTGTATCATCCTTTAATTTGCTAGACCACAATGATGTTCACTATGTGGACATGGTCCAAAACTGAAAGCACCTAGTGGTTAAACTGTAGGTTTAGTATCTATGCTTGCATAAGAAACTGTGGGACAATTATGAACTCAGAATGAAAGGAAGATTTAGGGCAGGTTACTTGCTTGAGGTGATGTCTGAACCGAGTTTTGAAGTATGTAATTTATTAAACAAATAAAAGAGAAGCATAATATCAAATATTCAAACTTCATCATTTATTCAATAAACACTTAAACTCTTATAATCCCAAATAACAGATAAATGAGTTTAAAATCTGAGGACTATATGGTTGTTGTTTTCAAGGAATTTGAACCTCTATAGTTTTATATGGAAAGAGGTACTACACAATGTATGATAAGCCTAGTATATATATGATGCTAATGTGGAAAGTATATGACTCATAAGGACACATCTGTTTTATCTGTGGTACATGAATTTGGTAAAAAAAAAAAAAAAGGACTGAGATCAGCCTCTGGAACTCAATACAAATGTTGACTAGATGTTCCCTCAGATGAGTACAGGAGACTGTGGCAGAGGGGACTTTCTCAGGGACAATATGCCACAGAAAAGGCACAACATGTGCAAAGGTCTGAAGGTTGGCAAAGTATAAGGGATAAATGTTTCAATCGCTCATTCTTTCCTACTTTATTTTATAGACTTCTTTCTTGCCCTTCTATGACCCAGAGTTTTACAAACAGTAGCAAGATGATTAGATCTGCACTTTAGAAATGTTAAATTTGTGGTCATTTGGGGAAGTGCAACACTGCATGTAGAGAGACGAAGTGAGTGAGAATGGTGAAGTAGATGGTGTTGATCTAAATTGAATGGACCATGCCTTGACCCCAGGATGGACTGGGTGGAGGAAAGGTATATTTGGAATATGTGGGGCCTTTCGAACCTGGTCCATAAAACCATGGACATGGTTACATACCTATATTTTATAATGGGGCCGTGTCCAACTTTTGAAAAATCAGACAGTTTCAAAAGTATGGATTAATTTTCCTCTTGACACACTTGATTAGTTCATGATTGTAAAACAAAGATCTTGCAGTGTTTTGGAAAACAATATCAGAAAACCAATTCTCAATATATTTTGTTGCAATAAAACTGAATACAATATGGACACTCAAAGGAATTAAGAAATGTATGTATCACCCCTCAATTTTATGACTATAATGATACATTTCATGGTTCCATTTACAACACACAGACATGAAGAACAAAATGAGACAAAATAAAACAAAATGTGGTATTGAGCTATATTATTACAAAGATTTTTTTAATTTCAAAAATTTTTATTTTTTATTTTTATTATTAACATATAATGTATTATTTGTTTCATGGGTACAAGTCTGTGATTCATCAGTCTTACACAACACACAGCACTTACTGCAACACATATCCTCCCCAATGTCCATCATTCAGTCTCCACATTCGACCACTGCCCTCCCATCTAACAACCCTCAGTTTGTTTCCTGAGATTAAGAGTCTGTTATACTTTGTCTCCCTCTCTGATTTTGTCTTGATCCATTATTTCCTCTCTTCCTCTTTGAACCTCTGCCTTGTTTCTTAAATTCTACATATCAGTGAGATTATATGATAATTATCTTTCTCTGATTGACTTATTTCACCTAGCACAATATCTTATAGTTCCATCCATGTTATTGTAAATGGCAAGATTTCATTTTTATGGCTGTGTAACATGCCATTGTAGTTTTATTTTGCGCGCGTGTGTGTGTGTGTGTGTGTGTGTGTGTAATCACATCTTTATCCATTCATCTGGTGATGGACATTTGAGCTCTTTCCACAGTTTGGCTAGTGTGGACATTGCTGTTATAAACATTGGGAAGAAGATGTCCCTTTGGATCACTACATATTTGGGGTAAATACTCAGTCAGGCAATTGTTGGGTGATAGGGTAGCTCTATGTTCAACTTTTTGAGGAACCTCCATGTAGTGTCCCAAAGAGGCTGCACCATCTTGCATTCCCACCAAGAGGGTAGGCGGATTCCCCTTTCTCCACATCCTGGACAACATTTGTCATTTCCTGACTTAATTTTACCATTCTGACTGGTATGAGGTCATATCCCATTGTGGTCTTGATTTGTGTTTCCTTGACGCCAAGTGATACTGAGCACTTTTTCATTTGTCTGTTGCTTTTTGGATGTCTTCTTTGCAGAAATGTCTGTTTATGTCTTCTGCTCATTTCTTGATTGGATTATTTGTTCCATGAAACTTACTGAGTTTCATAAATTCTTTATATATTTGAGATACTAACCCTTAATTTGTGAATATCTTCTCCCATTCTGTCAGTTGTCTTTTGGTTTTGTTGACTGTTTCCTTTGCTGTGCAAAAGATTTTTTTATCTTGATGAAGTCTCAGTAGATCATTTTTGCCTTTGTTTCCCTTGCATTTGGAGACTGTCTAATGAGAAGTGGCTATAGCTAAAGTCGAAGAGGTTGCTGCCTATGTTCTCAAGGATTTTGATGGATTCCTGTCTCATATTTAGGCCTATCATCCAGTTTGACCCTATTTTTGTATGTAGTGCAAAGAAATTGTCCAGTTTCATTCTTCTGTATGTGGATGACCAATTTTCCCAACAAAAAAACTCTATCTTGAACAAGAACAACAACAACAAAAATCACTTTAAAAGTTTTTAGAATAATTAGTTTTCTTTTTAGGTAATGTGTCTAAAATACAATTTCCACAATCTTTACTAATAAAAGTTTACAAGTTTTATGTAGTTGCTAAAGTTATTTATCAAATTATATGCAGCACCTAATACTTGGAATTTGTGTTTCAAATTTCCTGCTTCTAGTTAAAAACTGAAATGGAAGAGCTACAAGCACTCAAATGCACTTGCTTACAAGTATCAAATAAGTAGCTGCTCTAAAATAGTTTAACATTTTCAATTTTTTAATTTATTCATGTGTTTTTGATAATGATATCTCCAGCCAGAGGAACCACTTCTCTCCCATGGTAACAAGGTTTCAGGTTTCTATATCCTTTAGAGCACATTAAAGCCCATTATTGGAATTCTTCATCCAAATTCAGAATTAATATTATTGTTCATTGGATAGAAAATCTTCCATTAGTTTCATAAAATCTCTGCTTTCTTAAATGTGTTCAAAAATAACATTTGAGGAAACATAACGAACAAAATAACTTTCTAGGGATGGCTAAAGAGTTAAGCTTCTTAAACATAATCAGATACATTAAAATTAACATTTAACATAGTTTTGATTGGTTTTCCCCTCCTAGGTTATTATTTGTAAACATACAATTTATTGTACCTGCCTGAAACTGAGTTTCAAAAATGAAAACCTCTAATAATATGGTTAAAAAGCTTTGAGTTGTGTAATTTAAACTTCTATTTTAGTGAGAAAATCAGGCCGCAGCATGTTTTGTTTTCTTTTTTTTTTTTTTTTTAATTCAGTGAGCTAATTTAAGCTAATTCAATAACTAATTTAAGATCTTACCAGTTCAATGCTTGGAGACTGGGTTATATTTTATAGGATAGATATGTCCCCAATTCCAAAATAAATTACCTATTAATTAGCTTAATGATGTCATTGTTGAATCTTGATAGCGATTATTTGAAAAAAAAAAATAGTGTCTGCTACAAATATCTTTACATGCATGATTACTTTGGTAGGACAAATAATCAATGATTTTTAAATTTTGTTACAAAGTATTAAATTACAAACTATATAGTTCTAGACTAATTTAGCGCCCACAATCTGTGAAGAAAGAGGACAAACATCTTCATTGTGCTGAAGAATCTCTATCCTCACCCTCATGCATATTTGTTCTATGACCAGAAGGGGTTAATTTTCCCTCAGCCTTCTGGATGGTTTGCCAATGAGAGGCCCCAAGCAAATGATTAAAGGTTGGAAGACATAGATCTTTGTATTTATACCCTCAGCATTGTCTGTCCGTCTGAGACTATTAATGGCCAAGATCCTCCCCTCTGAGGCTCTGCCCTCACCTGTGGTCATCCTTCCAGCAGTTTTAGCTGCTATGAAACCTGATAACCACTGCTACTCCCCTTGTCCCTTGGGAGCGAGGCTGGCAAAAGCTTCCTTTTTTTTTTTTTTTTGTGACTTTTGGTCATTCTCCAAACCTTGGTAAAAATCTTTAAGTCTGTCTACCTCTTTTCTGCATTAATCCCAATGTAATCATCCACGAATATTGGCTACAATTTACAGATATTTGCCAATATAACCATTTTCATCTAGATTACATATTTAGGGTTATAGTTTACTGATTAAGTTTATTTAACATCTTTCCCTATGGTCATTACTCCAAGTATTTTTTAATTCAATTTTATTTTTTCAGTACTCCAAGATTTATTGTTTATGCATCACACCCAGTGCTCCATACAATACATGCCCTCCTTAATACCCATCACCAAGGTCACACATCTCTCCCACTACCCTCCCTTCCAAAACCCTCAGTTTGTTTCTCAGAGTCCACAGTCTCTCATGGTTCATCTCCCCCTCCGATTTCCCCCAATTCACTTTTCTTTATCTTAAAAACTGATGTCTTTTACTTTTTGCTACCCAAAAATATTGTAAAATATATAGAACTGTTAATCTCTGTATACATTTAAGTACAATAAGCGAGATTTTTTAAGGTATGTAGTTATAATTAGAATTAGTTATAGGCCATACACTTCTCAGTTTTATTAGATGCTGCTAAAATGTTTTATAGTTTTACTTTTTCTGTTACATATGTGTCCCAGAAATGTTTATAAAGTATGAGACATGAGATGTACTGTTGTATATTTAAGAACTGAAGAATGCAAGTTGGTACAGCCACTTTGGAAAACAGTATGAAGGTTCCTCAAAAATTTAAAAATAGAACTACCCTATGACCCAGCAATTGAACTATTGGGTATTTACCCCAAAGATACAGATGTAGCAAAACGAAGGGTCACATGCAGCCCAATGTTCATAGCAGCAATGTCCACAATAACCAAACTGTTGGAGCTGAGATGCCCTTCCACAGAAGAACCGATAAAGAAGATGTGGTCTATATATACAATGGAATATAATGCAGGCATCAGAAAAGATGAATACCCACCATTTGCATTGACATGGATGGAACTGGAAGATATTATGCTGAGTGAAATTAGTCAAGCTGAGAAAGACAATTATCATATGGTTTCACTTATATGTGGAACATAAAGATAACATGGAGCACATTAGGAGAAGGAAGGAAAAAATGAAGTGAGAGAATCAGAGGGAAAGACAAACCTTGAGAGACTATGGACTCTGGGAAACAAACTGAAGGGTTCAGAGGAGAAAGGAATGGGGGGATGTGTTAGCTCAGTGATAGGTATTAAGGAGGGGATGTATTGCATGGAGCACTGTTATGAGCAAACAATGAATCAAGGAACACTACCTCAAAAACTAATGATGTATTGTATGGTGACTAACATAACATAAAAAAAAAGAAATAAAGAGCGAGAAAAACAAAACTGTTACACTCAATAATTTTAGGACATTATGGTTGACATTTAAAGAATATGGTATTTAAAGGTGCCAACCCTCTCATACAATAAAAAGTCCACATATAATTTTTCAATCTTCCCCAACATTAAGTGCTAATAGCCTATTGTTGATTGGAAGACTTATCAATAACAAATAACAACTATTTTGTATGTTATATATATAATATACAGAATTTTAAAAATAATCTAAATATTTTTTTTCATTTTTAAAATTTTATTTTATTTTTCAGTGTTCCAAGATTCATTGTTTATGCCATCACACCCAGTGCATAATTTTTTTAAGATTTTACTCATTTATTTGAGAGAGAGAGACAGAGAGAGAGTGCACACCAGCAGGGTAGGGGTTGAAAGAGAAAGAGAGGGACAAAAAGACTCCTGAGCATGAAGACTGACACAGAGCTTGATCCCAGGACCCTGAGATCATGGCCTGAGCTGAAGTCAGATCCTTAACTGAATGAGCCACCCAGGCACCCCTAATATACTGTATGCTTACAATAAAGTAAGTGAGATATAAGATTCTATTTCAAAAATTATGAAGAATAGAAAACTCCTTTATAGTATTTTACTGTGCTTATTGATACTGTAAGTTTATATCATTGATTTACAAGAAGAATTCTCTTTCAGGACCTACAGTAATATTGTTTTATATGATACAAAACACTGTAGATGTTTTATATTTTTTTCTAACATGAAACATCGGAAGTGAAGAGATCACTTAAATAGAAATTCATATTTATTTATAGGTATAATGTAATATACATTGATAATGAAGAAGCAACAATATAATTGCTTTATAGTTGCCCAGTGTAATCGATACTATTTCTTTGCAGTAATGAATGAATTGCTATAAAATTTTACAGCATACAGTATTATGGCTATATTCATATTCATAATACAGTATCGGAAACATTGACATATTACAAAAAATACGATGACTGATCAAGGCTGATATGTCCTTTCTCCAATGATGAGAGAAAGAAATATATACAGTACAATAATGTAATTCTTTTATTTTATTTTATTTTTATTTTTTTATTTCTTTTAAGCTTAACAATATTGTTACAATATTCATTGTTTTTTGCACCACACCCAGTGCTCCATGCATTCCGTGCCCTCCCTAATACCTATGAGCTTGTACCCCCAACCTCCCACACCTGCACCTTCAAGACCCTCAGATTGCTTTTCAGAGTCCATAGTCTCTCATGGTTCACCTCCCCTTCCAATTTCCCTCAACTCCCTTCTCTTCTCCATCTCCCCATGTCCTCCATGTTATTTGTTATGCTCCACAAATAAGTAAAACCTATGATAATAGACTCTTTCTGCTTGACTTATTTCACTCAGCAGAATCTCTTGCAGTCCCGTTCATGCTGCTACAAAAATTGACTATTCATCCTTTCTGATAGGAGCCTAATACTCCATAGTGTATATGGACCACATTTTCCTTATCCATTTGTCCATCGAAGGGCATCTTGGTTCTTTCCACAGTTTGGCGACCGTGGCCATTACTGCTATGAACATTGGGGTACAGATGGCCCTTCTTTTCACTACATCTGTATCTTTGGGGTAAACACCTAGTAGTGCAATCACAGAGTCATAGGGAAGCTCTATTTTTAATTTCTTGAGGAATCTCCACACTGTTCTCCAAAGTGGCTGCACCAACCTGCACTCCCACCAACAGTGCAAGAGGATTCCCCTTTCACCATATCCTAAGAACACATGTTGTTTGCTGTCTTGCTAATTTTGGCCATTCTAAGTGGTGTAAGGTGGTATCTCAATGTGGTTTTCATTTGAATCTTCCTGATGGCTAGTGATGTTGAACATTTTCTCATGTGTCTGATAGCCATTTGTATGTCTTCATTGGAGAAGTGTCTGTTCATATCTTCTGCCCATTTTTTTTATCTGATTGTCTGTTTTGTGTGTTGAGTTTGAGGAGTTCTTTATAGATCCTGGATATCAACCTTTTGTCTGTACTGTCATTTGCAAATATCTTCTCCCAATCCGTGGGTTGCCTCTTTGTTTTGTTGACTATTTCCTTTGCTCTGCAGAAGCTTTTGATTTTGATGAAGTCCCAAAAGTTTATTTTGGCTTTTGTTTCGTTTGCCTTTGGAGACACATCTTGAAAGAAGTTGCTGTGACTGATATCGAGGAGATTACTGCCTATATTCTCCTCTAGGATTCTGATGGATTCCTGTCTCATGTTGAGGTCTTTTATCCATTTTGAGTTTATCTTTGTGTACGGTGTAAAAGAATGGTCGAGTTTCATTCTTCTACATATAGCTGTCTAGTTTTCCCAGCACCAGTCATTGAAGAGACTGTCTTTTTTCCACTGTATATTTTTTCCTGTTTTGTCGAAGATTAACTGACCATAGAGTTGAGGGTCCATATCTGGGCTCTTTACTCTCTTCCACTGGTCTATGTGTCTGTTTTTATGCCAATACCTTGCTGTCTTGGTGATCACAGCTTTGTAGTAAAGCTTGAAATCAGGTAACGTGAAGCCCCCAGTTTTATTTTTGTTTTTCAACATTTCCTTAGCGATTCAGGGTCTCTTTTGGTTCCATACAAATTTTTGGATTATTTGCTCCAGCTCTTTGAAGAATACTGGTGGAATTTTGATCGGAATGGCATTAAGAGTACAGATTGCTCTAGGCAGTATAGACATTTTAACAATGTTTATTCTTCCGATCCAAGAGCATGGAATGGTATTCCATCTTTTTGTGTCTTCTTCAATTTCTTTCATGAGTGTTCTGTAGTTCCTTGAGTACAGATACTTTACCTCTTTGGTTAGGTTTATTCCCAGGTATCTTATGGTTCTTGGTACTATAGTAAATGGAATCGATTCTCTAATTTCCCTTTCTGTATTTTCATTGTTAGTGTATAAGAAAGCCACTGATTTCTGTACATGACTTTGTATCCTGCCATGTTACTGAATTGCTGTATGAGTTCTAGTAGTTTGGGGGTGGAGTCTTTTGGGTTTTCCATATAAAGAATCTTGTCATCTGTGAAGAGAGAGAGTTTGACTTCTTCATTGCCAATTTAGATACCTTTTATTTCTCTTTGTTGTCTGATTGCTGTTGCTAGGAATTCTAATACTATGTTGAACAAGAGTGGTGAGAGTGGGCATCCTTGTCGTGTTCCTGATCTCAACGGGAAGGCTGCAAGCTTTTTCCCATTGAGGATGATATTTGCTTGTTTCATAAATAGATTTGATGAAGTTCAGGAATGTTCCCTCTATCCCTATACTTTGAAGCGTTTTAATCAGGAACGGATGCTGGATTTTGTCAAATGCTTTTTCTGCATCAATTGAGAGGACCATGTGGCTCTTCTCTCTTCTCTTATTGATTTGTTCTATCACACTGATTGATTTGCGAGTGTTGAACCATCCTTGTAGCCCAGGAATGAATCCTACCTGGTCCTGGTGGATAATCTTTTTAATGTGCCGTTGGATCCTGTTTGCTAGGATCTTGTTGAGAATCTTAGCATCCATAATCATCAGTGATATTGGTGTGAAATTCTCCTTTTTAGTAGGGTCTTTGCCTGATTTGGAGATCAGGGTAATGCTGGCTTCATAAAAACAGTCTGGAAGTTTATCTTCTGTTTCAAGTTTTTGAAACAGATTCAGGAGAATAGGTGTTATTTCTTTTTTGAAAGTTTGATAGAATTCCCCAGGGAATCTGTCAGGTCCTGGGCTCTTGTTTCTTGGGAGGTTTTTGATCACTGCTTCAATCTCCTTACTAGAAATCGGTCTTTTCAGGTTGTCAATTTCTTCCTGGTTCAGTTTTTGGAGTTTATAGTTTTCCAGGAAAGCATCCATTTCATCTAGGTTGCTTAGCTTATTGACATATAACTGTTGATAATAACTTCTGATGATTGTTTCTACTTCCTTGATGTTAGTTGTGATCTCTCCCTTTTCATTCATGATTTTTCAATTTCGGCTTTCTCTCTTTCTTTTTGATTAGTGTGGCCAATGTTTTATCGATCTTATTGATTCTTTCAAAAAACCAGCTTCTAGTTTCATTGTTATGTTCTACTGTATCTCTGGTTTCTACCTCATTGATCTCTGCTCTAATCTTGATTATTTCCCTTCTTATGTGTGGAGCTGGGTTGATTTGTTGTTGATTCTTCAGTTCTTTAAGGTGTAGAGACAGCTGGTGTATTCTGGATTTTTAATTTTTTTTTTAGGGAGGCTTGGATGGCTATGTATTTCCCCCTTAGGAACGCCTTTGCTGTATCCCATAGGTTTTAAACTGAAGTTTCTTCATTCTCATTTGTTTCCATGAATTGTTTCAGTTCTTCTTTGATCTCCTGGTTGATCTAAGCATCTTAAGCTAGGTGGTCTTTAGCTTCCAAGTGTTTGAGTTTCTTCTGAACTTTTCCTTGTGATTGAGCTCCAGTTTCAAAGCATTGTGGTCTGAGAATATGCAGGGAATAATCTCAGTCTTTTGGTATCAGTTGAGTCCTGATTTGTGACCCAGTATGTGGTCTATTTTGGGGAAGGTTCCACGTGCACTTGAGCAGAATGAGTATTCTGTTGTTTTAGGGTGGAATGTTCTGTATATATCTATGAGGTCCATCTGGTCCAATGTGTCATTCAATGCTCCTGTTTCTTTTGATTTTCTGCTTGGATGATCTGTCTTTTACTGAGATAGGTACGTTAAGATCTCCTACTATTAATGCATTCATATCAATATGACTCTTTATCTTGATTAATAGTTTTCTTATGTAATTGTCTGCTCCCATATTGGGGGCATAGATATTTAAACTGTTAATTTGTCTTCATGGATAGTACCTTTAAGAATTATGTAGTGTCCTTCTGTATCTCTGACTATAGCCTTTAGTTTAAAATCTTATTTATCTGATATGAGAATCGGTACCCCGTCCTTCTTTTGAGGCCCATTGGCATGAAAGATGCTTCTCCATCCCTTCACTTTCAGTCTGGGTGTATCTTTAGGTTCAAAATGGGTCTCTTGTAGACAACATATGTATGGGTCCTGTCGTTTTATCCAATCTGCAACCCTGTGTCGTTTTATGGGCACATTTAGGCCATTCACATTGAGAGTGATTATGGATACATATGTTTTTATTGACATCATGTTACCTTTGAGGTCTTTCTTTCTGTAGATTGTCTCTATATTTCTGTTCAATGATATTTTTAGGATTTTTTCTCTTTTATAGAACCTCCCTTAATATTTCCTGCAGTGTCAGTTTGGTGGTTGCATAGTCTTTTTTTTTTTTTTTTTTGTTAATAAGTTTTTTTTTTATTAGTGTTCTAGAGTTTGAAGAAAATATTTAATGCTTTAATTCTTTGTTTTTTATTGAGGGAATTTATTCTGGGGCTCTGAAAGCGAATATTTTTCCCAAGCTGATTACCAGCATTCCAAACTTTTATTGATGTCTCCTCCTTTTTTTTTTTTATTTTTTTTTATAAACATATAATATATTTTTATCCCCAGTGGTACAGGTCTGTGAATCGCCAGGTTTACACACTTCACAGCATTCACCATAGCACATACCCTCCCCAATGTCCATAACCCCACCCCCCCAACACCCCTCCCCCCATCAACCCTCAGTTTGTTTTGTGATTTTGTCACTTATGGTTTGTCTCCCTCCCAATCCCATCTTGTTTCATTTACTCCTCTCCTACCCACTTAACTCCCATGTTGCATCTCCTCTCCCTCATATCAGGGAGATCATATGATAGTTGTCTTTCTCTGATTAACTTATTTCGCTAAGCATGATACCCTCTAGTTCCACCCACATCGTCGCAAATGGCAAGATTTCATTTCTTTTGATGGCTGCATAGTATTCCATTGTGTATAGATACTACATCTTCTGTATCCATTCGTCTGTTGATGGACATCTAGGTTCTTTCCATAGTTTGGCTATTGTAGACATTGCTGCTATAAACTTTCGGGTGCATGTTCCCCTTCGGATCACTATGTTTGTATCTTTAGGGTAAATACCCAGCAGTGCAATTGCTGGGTCATAGGGTAGTTCTATTTTCAACATTTTGAGGAACCTCCATGCTGTTTTCCAGAGTGGTTACACCAGCCTGCATCCCCACCAATAGTGTTGGAGGGATCCCCTTTCTCCGCATCCTCGCCAGTATCTGTCATTTCCTGACTTGTTCATTTTAGCCATTCTGACTGGTGTGAGGTGATATCTCATTGTGGTTTTGATTTGTATTTCCCTGATGCCGAGTGATATGGAGCACTTTTTCATGTGTCGGCCATCTGGATGTCTTCTTTGCAGAAATGTCTGTTCATGTCTTCTGCCCATTTCTTGATTGGATTATTTGTTCTTTGGGTGTTGAGTTTGCTAAGTTCTTTATAGATTCTGGACACTAGCCCTTTATCTGATATGTCATTTGCAAATATCTTCTCCCATTCTGTCAGTTGTCTTTTGGTTTTGTTAACTGTTTCCTTTGCTGTGCAAAAGCTTTTGATCTTGATAAAATCCCAATAGTTCATTTTTGCCCTTGCTTCCCTTGCCTTTGGCGATGTTCCTAGGAAGATGTTGCTGTGGCTGAGGTCGAAGAGGTTGCTGCCTGTGTTCTCCTCAAGGATGTGGATGGATTCCTTTCTCACATTGAGGTCCTTCATCCATTTTGAGTCTATTTTCGTGTGTGGTGTAAGGAAATGATCCAATTTCATTTTTCTGCATGTGGCTGTCCAATTTTCCCAACACCATTTATTGAAGAGGCTATCTTTTTTCCATTGGACATTCTTTCCTGCTTTGTCGAAGATTAGTTG
>NW_022631193.1:212903-230103 GCF_010015895.1 Lontra canadensis | reverse complement strand
CCTTTCAATATTTCCTGTAGAGCTGGTTTGGTGTTTGCAAATTCTTTCAGTTTTTGTTTGTCCTGGAAGCTTTTAATCTCTCCTTCTATTTTCAATGATAGCCTAGCTGGATACAGTATTCTTGGCTGCATGTTTTTCTCGTTTAGTACTCTGAATATATCATGCCAGCTCTTTCTGGCCTGCCAGGTCTCTGTGGATAAGTCTGCTGCCAATCTAATAGTTTTACCATTGTATGTTACAGATTTCTTTTCCCGGGCTTCTTTCAGGATTTTCTCTTTGTCACTAAGACTTGTGAATTTTACTATTAGGTGACAGGGTGTCGACCTATTCTTATTGATCTTGAGGGGGGTTCTCTGAACCTCCTGGATTTTGATGCTTGTTCCCTTTGCCATATTGGGGAAATTCTCTCCAATAATTCTCTCCAATATACCTTCTGCTCCCCTCTCTCTTTCTTCTTCTTCTGGAATCCCAATTATTCTAATGTTGTTTCGTCTTATGGTGTCACTTATCTCTCAAATTCTCCCTTCATGGTCCAGTAGCTGTTTGTCCCTCTTTTGCTCAGCTTCTTTATTCTCTGTCATTTGGTTTTCTATATCACTAATTCTTTCTTCTGCCTCATTTATCCTAGTAGTGAGAGCCTCCATTTTTTATTGCACCTCATTAATAGCTTTTTAAATTTCAACTTGGTTAGTTTTTAGTTCTTTTATTTCTCCAGAAAGGCCTTTTATAACTCCTGAGAGGGTTTCTCTAATATCTTCCATGCCTTTTTCGAGCCCGGCTAGAACCTTGAGAATCGTCATTCTGAACTCTAGATCTAACATATTACCAATGTCTGTATTGATTAGGTCCCTAGCCTTTGGTACTGCCTCTTGTTCTTTTTTTTGTGGTGAATTTTTTCGCCTTGTCATTTTGTCCAGATAAGAGTATATGAAGGAGCTAGTAAAATACTAAAAGGGTGGCAAACACCCCAGGAAAATATGCTTTAGCCAAATCAGAAGAGATCCCAAATCGTGAGGGGAGATAAAGGGGATAAAAAGTTTCAGAAAGAAAAAAAGAAGAAACAATTAGAAAAAGAAAACCAATAAAGAAAAAATATAAAAAGGAAAAAAATATATACATATATATATTAGATAAACTAGTTAAAAAAACGTTAATAAAGAAAAGGGTAAAATTTAAAAAATTTAGCAGAAGAAGAGAAAAAAATTGAAAAAGAAAAAAAATTAAATTAACTGCATGGCTAAACAATCATGGGGAGAAAGCCACGAGTTCCGTGCTTTGCTTTCTCCTCCTCTGGAATTCCGCTGCTCTCCTTGGTATTGAAACTACACTTCTTGGTAGGTGAACTTGGTCCTGGCTGGGTTTCTTGTTGATCCTCTTGGGGAGGGGCCTGTTGTAGTGATTCTCAAGTGTCTTTGCCCCAGGCGGAGTTGCACCGCCCTTACCAGGGGCCGGGATGAGTAATCCGCTTGGGTTTGCTTTCGGGAGTTTTTGTTCCCTGAGCGCTTTCCATAGAGTTCCGGAGGACGGGAATGAAGATGGCGGCCTCCCAGTCTCTGGCCCGGAGGAGCCGAGAGCCCGGGGCCCCACTCCTCAGTGTGCCCTCAGAAAACAGCACCCAACTACTCCCATCACCCTCCCTCTGGCTGCGCTCCGAGCTGACTGAGCCTGCGACCGGTTCAAGGTAACCCCAAGCTTAGAGCTCACTCCTCGGCTCTGTCTCTGTAGCTGGCTTCCCCGTTCTAATACCTGTAAGCTCTGCAACACTCAGACACCCCCGATCCCTCTGTGACCCTGCGGCACCCGAGGCCACGCTGACCCCGCATGAGCTTCACCACGGTTAAGCCTCTGGAGTGATGTCCCTCAGCGGAACAGACTTTTAAAAGTCCTGATTTTGTGCTCTGTTGCTCCGCCGCTTGCCGGGAGCCGGCCCCTCCCCTCGCAGTCTATCTTCCCGTCGCTTTGGATTCACTTCTCCGCCAGTCCTACCTTTCAGAAATTGGTTGATTTTCTGTTTCTAGAATTGCTGTTCCTCTTCTCTTCAATCTCCTGTTGGATTTGTAGGTGTTTGCAATCTTTAGATAAGCTATCTAGCTAATCTCCCGCTACCTGAAGTAGTCTCAGCCTGCTACTTCTCCGCCATCTTGACTCCTCTCAGGTTGCATAGTCTTTTAAGCCTTGCTGGTCTTGGAATCTCTTTTTCTCTCCATCCATTTTGAATGTCCGTCATGCTGGATATTCTTGGCGGCATGTTCTTCTCATTTAGCGCCCTGAATATATCTTGCCAGCCCTTTCTGGCTTGCCAAGTCTCTGTGGACAGGTCTGACGTTATTCTGATGGGCTTTCCTCTGTACATTAGGAGCTTCTTTGTCATTGCTGCTTTCAAGAGGGTCTATCTAAAATTATAATACAATTATAATTCCTTATTCATACTATTAGTTGTCTTGAGGACTTTTGAGAATCTATAACCTTTGGGGCAAACTGTTCTGCCTCTAGTACATGAACGCTCTTTCCATTCATGAGATTGGAAAACTTTTCATGGACAACTTTTTCCACTATATCTTCTAGACTTCTTTCTTTCTTCTCCCCTTCAGGAATTCCAATAATTCTGACGTTGGAATGTTTCATGGCATCATTTATTTCCCTGATTCTGATTTTGTGGCTTCTAAGCCAGGCTTCCTCCTGATCCTTTCTCTCTATCTGTTTGTCCTCCAGGTCACTAATTCTATCTTCTGTCTCAGTTACCCTAGCTTTTAGAGAATTTAGATTAGATTGGAACTCATTGAGAGCATTGTGAACCTCATCCCTGGTGTCTTTCAGTTCTGCCCTATTCAATTCCGTTTGGTCATCCATGGCTTTCTCCAACCTAGCTATTGCCTGGATAATTGTTAGCCTGAATTCCCTTTCTGACATATTGTCTATGTCGATAGCTGTTAGCTCTGTTGCAGAAGGCCCATTCTCTGAATTTTTCTTCTGTTGGGCCTTTCTTCTCCTAGTCATTTTGGTGAGAGATGACAGAACAGATTTAGCTGGATGTATCGACTGCGGTGCTGTCAAGTTGCACCCTGGAACGCTTCTGAGCAATCAGGATTCCCCACCCAAATGAGAGAAAAAAGAAAAGAAAAAGAAAAAAAAATAAGAGAGAGGGAGAGAGACAGGGGAAAAAGGAAAGATAAAAGAGAAAGCTCAGCCAAAATGGGCCCCAAGGTAAGATTTATGAAGTATACAAACAAAAACAGACAAACAAAAAGACTGACAAAAGTATATGACATGAGAAAAAAAATATATATATATAAATGCAAAAAAATGAAGAACCTCATCAAAAAGAACCCCAAGTATAAGATTTATATACTATTTGGATAAACACAAATACACAGAAACACTGGCGGAAATAAAAGATGGGAGAGTGGTTAGAAATTCTCAGTGTGGGCAAGGAAGTTTATTTTGATTCTTCCTGCATGTATCTTTATCTTTGTTAAAATTCTCAACTTTCTGAAGATAAAGGGGGATTAAAAATTTGTTTAACCTGTAGGGGTAGCATTGATTGGGGAAAGGGGGTTACCTTGAAGTTTAACTCTATATGAATATTAGAAAATAAAAATAAAAAAGTATAAACTAGACTAAACTAAACTAAAATTTAAAAAAAAATTAAAAATAGGAAAGCAAAAGAAAAACACAGGTGCATGTATCAGAAAGTTCAGGTTAGAAGGTTATTATGGAATTTGATGTACTGGACATCTCACTGTGATTATAAATAGGTTAAAAATTATGTATATAGAAAAAATTGAACCAGAATAGTGGGAAAGAGTTAAAAATAAAAGTTGTATCTATGAAGTAGTGGTGGTTGTTTTCTTGTCGTCTTTTTTTTTTTTTTTTTTTCTTTCCTCGGTTTTCTCGGGGAGGGTACTGCCACGTGGGTTTTCAGTCAATATGTTCCCTGATTTAAGTCCTCCTGCCCCCCTCAAGGGGGTCAGCTCTGAGGAAACCGGTTTTTCAGGCTTTTGTTCTCTGGAGGTTTTATGTTTTTTTTTTTGTTTTTGTTTTTTTGTTTTTTGTTTTTGTTTTTGTTTTTGTTTTTTTGCTTTTTGACAGCTTTTGTTGGTTTTTGGAGGTTTAGAGGAAAGCAAACTGCATCCCAACCTCCCTCTCAGAGAGAAGTCTCAGTCTGTTCCCCTGTGGGTGCTGCAGAGCTGCTGGCAGAGCAGGTTCCAAGTTGCTGTCCCTGCAGATGCAGGATCTCTTGCTTGTACCCAAAACCATGACAGTGGCAGCTGTCTGGGAAGCTTCATACTGCCAGAGAGTTTCCAAGCAGCGATTGCACAGTGAGATTTTCCCGCTGGCCCTGGCTGGGAGTGCCTGGTGTTTCCAGGTCTGAGAGCACTGGGCTGGCACCTGGGCACACCTCTCTCAGGAGAGGGTGTGGGACATGTGCATCTCAGGCTCTGATAGCACAGTGGGGCATTCTGCCATCTGGCGAGGCTCCCAGCCCCTCACAGGATCCAGACCCCAGGCGTTCTCAGGCTCACTGGCGGATCAGAGACCAAGACCTGGTTTCTCCACTGCACTCTCTCTGGCTTAGCGCCAGGGGAGGCTGTCTTGGGTCTGGGGACCTAAACCCCTGTCCCTAACTGCCCCAATTTCCACAATTTTCCCCCGGGATCCTTTGATCATTTTGAGTACTTTCAACCAGACTCCAAGTTAATGCTGGTCCCCAGATGCAGGGCACTCTCTGATTGGGGTATTACTTTCCAATGGGTCACGTCTGGTGGCTCCCTCCCCCTTTTGTTTATCTTCCAATATCAGGCCAAGGTTCCCACTCCACTTTACCTGCCAACTGGCATCTTCTGCCCCTGTAGAGGTCCAGACATGTATAATTCTGATCTCAGGCTGATATCTTGGGTGATCGGAGTTCTTTGGTAGGTAATCAGCTCACTTTAGGGTACAAGTTGAAAGCGTACCTCCTCCTACTTCCCCGCCATTTTGTGTCCAATAATGTAATTCTTTAAAAATTGTTATAGAACAGTAAGAAAGCTAACACATTATTAATTTTTATTAAATATCACCTTATGCTTACAGAAGGACGGGTTATCCACTTCCAGACAAGACTCGTACATGATCAATAATTAGGTAGCAATTATGATAACAGCAGAAATATTCTCATACATTTCTTGCTGTACAGTTATTGGATTTCCACACAGACACTCTCACACACAGAGAAGTTAAGTTTATAAACTGTACCACAGAATTGTTTACTATTCATTAGGTGGACATGGATTATGATAAAGGTCTTCATCATCATCGTTTTCACATTGAGTAGCCTGAAGAGGAGGAAATGGAGGAGGAAGGTGCATTGCTGTCTCAGGGGTGGTAGAAGTGGAAGAGGTGTAGGAGGTGGAAGGAGAGTAGGTAAGGCAGACACATACTCTTTAACTTTCTGGAAATACATCATAATTTTCTATCTTTTTCACTTTTTGATTTTTCTAAAAATGATTCTATATTATGCTAATACTTCTTCCACCACTTACTTTAGTTTCAGTGCTTATATCATGGATATGTCAACATCATAAAAGAAATAAAAAACAGTTCTAAAAAACCAGAGCCGTTCTACTAGAGTGTCTAGTGTCAATTTGTTTTCTGGTGTTGTTTCTTCTACATCTACTTCCACATCATCTGACACTGATTTGGAAGCACTCATCTTCATCATGTCAACGTCTGTTAATTCTTCTGATGTAATTTCTTACAGTTTTTGGAAATTTTCCAAGGTCCATATCTTCAAATGCTTCAGAATCCCCCACCATTGTTGCCATATCCACAATCTCATTCATGTTTTCCTTGATTGGCTTTGTTACAAATCCTGTGAAGTCATCCATAACATCTGAACCCAGTTTTCTCCAACAGGAATTCGTTTCAGGCTTGATGCCTTTTATGGCTTTTTGTATAACAACGATAACATCTTCAATAATCCTTCCAGACTTTCATGATGTTTTCTTTATTGGGATTCCTTTAAATAGCATTGACAATCATTTTCATAGAATTGTGTGTAACGAGCCTTAAAGGTTCTTATGATCCTTTGTCTACAGGTTGAACTAGAGATGTTTGTTTGGGGTCAAGTAGTCTACTTAAATTAAATGCCTTTGGTGTTGAACTCATAATATTCTGGGTGACAAGGGCTGTATCATACCAAGAAACTTTAAAAATTCACCCCTTACTGGCAAAGAACTTCAAAGGGGAAATCATAGATGGAGCACACCTAGAGAAGGTGTTCTTATTACCCAGGCCTAATTGTTTATACAACAAAAAGACTGGCAGTTCATGTTTATTTTTTTTTTTATGAAGCCAGCATTACCCTGATCCCCAAACCTGGCAAAGACCTCATCACAACAGAGAATTTCACACCAACATCCCTAATGAATATGGATTCCAAGATTCTCAACAAGATCCTAGCTGATAGGATCCTACAGTACATTAAAAAGATTATACACCATGACCAGGTGGGATTTATCCCTGGGTTGCAAGTGTGATTCAATATTCACAAATCAATTGATGTGATAGAAGATATCAAAAAGAGAAGAGAGTAAAACATGGTCCTCTCAATTGATGCAGAAAAAGCATTTGACAAAATAGAGCATCCTTTCCTGATTAAAACTCTTCAAAATATAGGAATAGAAGGAACATTCCTCAAAAATCTATCTATGGGGCGCCCTGGTGGCTCAGTGGATTAAAGCCTCTGCCTTCGGCTCAGGTCGTGATCCCAGGGTCCTGGGATCGAGCCCTGCATCGGGCTCTCCACTCAGCAGGGATCCTGCTTCCTCCTCCTCTCTCTCTGCCTACCTCTCTGACTACTTGTGATTTGTCAAATAAATAAATAAAATCTTAAAAAAATCTATCTATGAAAAACCCATAGTGAATATCATTCTCAATGGGGGAATGCTGGCCACGTTCCCTTTGAGATCAAGAACACAACAAGGATGCCCACTCTCACCACTCTTGTTCAATATAGTAGTAGAAATCCTAGCAACAGCAGTCAGACAACAAAAAGAAATAAAAGGTATTCCAATTGGCAATGAAGAAGTCAAATTCTTTCTCTTTGCAGATGACATAATACTTTATATGGAAAACCCAAAGGACTCCACCCCCCATTTACTAGAGCTCATATAGCAATTGAGTAATGTGGCAGGATACAAAATCAATGCACAGAAATCAGTTCCTTTCTTATACACTAACAATGAAAATATAGAAAGGGAAATTAGAGAATTGATTCCATTTACTATAGCACCAAGAACCATAAGATACCTGGGAATAAACCAGTACCCAAGGAATAATCTGTACCCAAGGAACTACAGAGTACTCATGAAAGAAATTGAAGAAGAAACAAAAAGTTGACAAAAAGATGGAACAGCATTCCATGCTCTTGGATCAGAAGAACAAACATTGTTAAAAGGTCTATACTTCCAGAACAATCTATGCTTTCAATGCCATTCTGATCAAAAGTCCAGTAATATTTTTAAACTGCTGGGGCAAACAATCCTAAAATTTGCATGGAACCAGAGAAGACCCCAAATTGCTAAGGAAATGTTGAAAAAGAAAAACAAGTTGGGAGCATCACATTGCCTGATTTCAAGCTTTACTACACAACTGTGATCACCAAGACAGCAGAGTACTGGCACAAAACCAGACATATAGAACAATGGAACACAGTAGAGAGTCCAGATATGGACCCACAACACTATGGTCAAATAATCATTGACAAAGCAGGAAAAATATCCAGTAGAAAAAAGACAGTCCCTTCAATAAATGGTGCTTGGAAAATTAGACAGGTAGGTATAGAAGAATGAAACTCAACCATGCTCTTACACTGTACACAAAGATAAACTCAAAATGGAAGAAAGACCTCAATGTTATGCAGAAATCTATCAAAATCCTAGAGGAAAACATAGGTAGTAACTTTTAGACATTGGCCACAGCAACGTTTTTCAAGATACGTCTCCAAAGGCAAAGGACACAAAAGTGAAAATGGACTTTTGGGACTTCATCAAGATCAAAAGTTTCTGCACAGCAACAGAACAGTCAACAAAACAAAGAGGCAACCCACGGAATGGGAGAAGATATTTGCAAATAACACCACAAAGGGCTGATATCCAAGATCTATAAAGAACTCCTCAAACTCTACACACACAAAACAGAGAATTATGTTAAAAAATGGGCAGAAGACATGAACAGATAATTCTCCACAGGAGATGTACCAATGGCTAACAGACACATGAAAAAAATGTTCATCATCACTAGCCATCAGGGAAATTGAAAACAAAACCACATTGAGATACCACTTTTCACCAGGTAGAATGACCAAAATCCACAAGACAGGAAACAACATGTATTGGACAATATGTGGAGAAAGCAGAATGCTCTTACACTTTTAGTGGGAATGCAAGTTGGTGCAGCCACTTTGGAAAACAGTGTGGTGATTCCTTAAGAAATTAAAAATAGAGCTACCATATGACCCAGCCTTTGCACTACTGAGTATTTATCACAAAGATACCAATGTAGTGTAAAGGAGGGCCTTCTGTACCCTAGTGTTCACAGCAACAATGGCCACAATCACCAAACTGTGGATAGAGCTGAGATACCCTTCAACAGACAATTGGAAAAGAAAATATGGTCCATATATACAATGGACTATTATGCCTCCATCAGAAGGGATGAATACCTAACTTTTGTATCAACACTGGAGGAGATTATGCTGAGTGAAATAAGTCATGCAGTTAAAGTCAATTATATGTTTTCACTTACTTATGGAGCATAAGGAATAACATGGAGGACATTAGGAGAAGGGAAGGAAAAGTGAATTGGGACAAATCAGAGGGGAGACAAACCATGATAGACTGTGGACTCTGTGAAACAAACTGAGGGTTTTGGAAGGGAGGGGGGTGGGAGGAAGGATGAGCCTGGTGGTGGATATTAGGAGGGCATGTATTGCATGGAGCATGAGGTATGGTGCATAAACAATGGATCTTGGAAAGCTGAAAATATAAAGTAAAATTTAAAAAATAAAATAAAATGCCAAGCAAATGCTTAAGCAAATGCTTAATATAAAAAAGACAATAATACATCTCATAACCTTTATTGTCCTATATACTCATAATGTATTTTCTAAATGTATTAATAGTCTCCTACAAAAATAAGTTTGTAATTATCAATGTTAGTAAAGTAATACCAGTATAATATAGTTAAATTCATTTAGAATGGAAAAATAAAATGTAATCAAAGAGCTTTGTAATACACCAAAGTCATTCCCAAATGAGTTATGCAAATGATACAATGCATTATGAGATGAAAATCTATGGAATAACATTGGCATAAGATTCTGAAGTTAAAATATTTGGATAGAAAGAATAAAAGCATTAATATAAAAATTTCCTATTTTATATTTCCTTCAAAGGCAGGTCCCACATTAAACATTTTCTTCAGAGCTCCTATGACATCCTTATTCCTGAGACTATAGATTAAAGGGTTTAACACAGGAGTGAGGATAGTATAAAAAACAGATACAACCATGTCCTTCTCAGGAGTGTGATAGGAGTTGGGGAGTATATAGGTGTAGACAGCAGCCCCATAGAAGAGGATAACCACAGTCATATGGGAAGAACAAGTGGTAAAGGCCTTCTTCCAGCCCTCTGCTGAGTTCATCCTGTGAATGGTAAGGAGGATGAAAAAATAGGAGCTTGAAATGACTGTCACAGGAATGAGGAGCATGAGGACACAGCACAGATACATGACTATCTCATAGAGAGAAGTATCTGAGCAGGAGAGCTTCATCACAGCAGGGACTTCACAGAAGAAATGATGGATCTCTCGGGATCTGCAGAAAGGGAAAGTCATAGCGATGGGTGTGAGCATGAATCCATCCACAGATCCCAGAAACCAGCAGCCCGATGCGAGGAGAAAGCATACTTTATGGCTCATGAGGACAGGGTAACGAAGTGGGTAACAAATGGCCACATAGCGGTCATAAGCCATGACAGCTAGAAAGAAAAATTCTGAACCTGCCAGTGTTACATAGAGGAACATTTGCATTCCACACGCAGAGGCTGAGATCTTATTTATACCCATGACCTGGTCGATGAGCATCTTAGGCACAGTGACAGAAATATACATTACATCCATGAGAGACAACTGGCTGATGAAAAAGTACATGGGGCTGTGGAGGTGGGCATCAAAATGTATCAGAAGAACTAGGACACCATTTCCAGATAAAGCCATCAAGAACACTACAATACATTTAGAAAATACATTATGAGTATATAGGACAATAAAGGTTATGTACAAGTGGTGGGTATTGAGGGTGTCAGGAGACCTGGGTGATTTGATTGACAGAAGATTCCCACCAGAATGAAATCAGACTGTCCAGTGTAATTGGCCACCCAGTTCATGTTTTTCATAAGTTTCACTTATACCACTGAGAAGAGTTTTGGGATTAATGGTCATCCATGGAAGTCTTCCACCTGAAATGAATAAATACATATTTACTGGCTGTGTATGTGAGTATGTGTTTGTTTATGCCAAACTCATTGTGTTAATCAGAGAAAGTTTTATGGTGTACAGAAATGAGATGATTAATTTCTTAAAATTTAGCATTTAGTAGAAAATAAGGCATTAGGAACTGTGGGTAAAAATATTTGGCAACTTAAACTAAATATGTTATAGTTCAGGTGATATGGTAGCCTAATGATTGATATTGACATCTATCAACATATATTGAGCATTTGCAGAGATAATAACTTAAACACAAAAAGTGAATTATTGAAAGAAAAGGTAAATAAAACTTCATTTTTAGAAATTTTATTATACAAATCTATCTCTCTACTTTTAGAACCCAAATGGAATCTTACAAAATTCTAGAATGTGTATATTATGTTAAAAGGAATTTAAAAAGTAACAAACACAAATATGGGGAAATCCTATACCGAATTTTTAATTCTGCCCCCCTCATAGAATAGGGCTACTCAGTGGGGCTATACTAGGTGGAGTGAGCCATACATTCCTAGGAGTAGACCAGGATCCTTACACATGACTGACCATTTAGAGACCTGAGTGGCATGGGGCAGGGATCTCAGAGTCTCATCTAACCACAGTTATAAATCTAGATTTTCCTCTATCCACTATTCCATTGTCCACTCTATGTAAAAACAGTATAAAATAATAATTTTTACATCAGGTGTGCTTAGGATTAAGTAAGATAAAATAAAGTCCCTAGGACATTACCAGTTACAGAAGAATAAGCACACATACTGTTTATTTAAAGAGTTAACACCTACAATATTCTATTTGCAGAATCTATGTAAGAAATGGTGGTTTCTTACATAGATTGTCTTATTATGTGGAACACCTCAGTTTTCCACTTTTAGCATCTGTCCATACATTTAAGCATTTGAATTTTATAATTTCTATAGTTCCAAACACTTGTATATATACATATATATGCATATACTAATTTTACATGAATATATATAATTTAAGTAAATGTAAAATGGATATATAAATAAAATATAAACACAAATATAAATATTTATTATTTTAACCCTGATTCAGATCTCTGTGTAGAAATTCATCTTGTTTCTGTCTAATACACAATTCTCCAAATTGAAATTAATCTCTTAATAAATTTGAGTGTGAAGGGAAAACTTGGATTTAGATGGTCACAGCTATTTAGAAGGCAAAGCTTTAGTTATTTACCCAAATATCACCTGCTTCATGGAGATAATAATTAATTTGTCATGGAAACGAATATATGTAGAGAAAAACTGCACACCTCTGGGATGTCACTGACTGAAATTCATTGTTAAATCCTCTATCTTGCTGCTGATAGTCTGAGTCTCTGTTAGACTCTGAAGAAAAATCAAAGTGAAATTAAATTAAGGAGGTGAGAGTTACCTACTCTGGGACAAATGTTATACAATGTGATTTAAAGTACAATTTAAAAATAGATACAAAATAAATAAAGATTGATAAATACAAAATGGATGGGACTGGAGGAGATTATGTTGAGTGAAATTACTCAAGAAGAGAAAGTCAATTATCATATGGTTTTACTTACTTGTGGAACATAAGGAATAGCATGGAAGACATTGGGAGAAGGGAGGGGAAAATGAAGGGAGGGAAATAGTAGGTAGAGACAAACCATGAGAGTCTGTGGACTCTGAGAAACAAACTGAGAGTTTTGGAAGGGAGGGACTGGGGGTTGGGTTGGCCTAGTGGTGGGTATTGAGGAGGGCACATATTGCATGGACCACTGGGTGTTACATGTAAACAATGAATCTTGGAACACTACTTCAAAAACTAATGATGTCCTGTATGGTAACTAACATAACATAATAAAAAAGGAAGAAGAAAAAAAATCAAATACAAAATATCTATGGCCATTATGTAAACAATTACTAATAGCTTCTTCCACATTTCCTTTATGGAGATTAACCTTTGTAACTTTTTAAAATTTCTGACATATTAAATGTTACATTTGAAGAGCCCTTTCAGGGATCTGCACAGTGACTAAGATATTGAGGAATTTGAAACTGCTTGCTGAGTGAATAGAGAAAGATGAGGGTGCATGGGGGTGCTGGGATAATCACTGATGCATTTTGATAAATAGGAATGACTGTGATTAAGCCACATTGAACAGCCCAACTAAGTCACCTGAGAGACAAGGTGATGCTATCAGTATCATACGGGGCAGCTAGCCTCCATATTTATGCTTATGTTTCTTTATCCAACTGCTTGAGATTAATATAAACAGCTTTGTGCATCATTAATAGTGATGGTAGAATAATATTGAATCTGTTTTTGAACCATCAAGGCAAATATTTAATGCTGCACTCTACTTAATCTTCTCCAAGAGTCAATGACATATGTATTTTTTCCTTTCACACATTAAAGAAATTCGAGTTCTTGTGGTAAGTGCCTAATATCACAATGTAATCTGCGGGAGAATTCTACCTCAGCAGGAGTAGGACCAATGTTCTCTAATTCTGCCTTATATTAGTGGGGACATAGTCCTCTCTCCACAGTTTACAATTTAAATTTTAGGTCACACATTTTAAGTTTAAACAAAGAAACATAAATATGATTAAGACATTTATTTCAGAGTTTTAGCTACTCAAAATAACCCTCCTCAAGTTAAATATAATATCTGTTCCTCCACAAAATCTCAGCCTCACAAATACAAATACATTATCCAATAATATAGAAATAATATTCATTATTTTATTCTATCAGTAATTGGAAACTGAGAATCAATTTCTAAATGTGTAAAAGCAAATATGAATTATATAAAGAGTTTCAAAGGGAATAGTGCATTTCCTTTTCTCAGTAAAAATAGACGACAGGCAAAATAGTTGAAGAAATAGTGTCAAGAACTAATAGCATTGTCAGAAGCAGATCAGGTCAAGAAAAATAATTACGTTTTGTTCCTCCACTTTTATCTACTTGTCTGGTTGAATCCACCATCAGATGATACTGGAAGGTTCATCCAGATGGGTAAATGAAGTGTGGCCACATAAAGTTTATATAAGAGAAGCAGAAAAATGGCATCATTCCTGGTTTTAAAATGTCTCTTAGAGGAGAAGTTAAGGTGTGTCTTTTGATAAATCCCCTTGAGATTTTAAGAAGTGTGTGGTTAAAACAGCTAAAAGAAAAAAAAAAAAAGCTAATCAATATTTTAGTTGCACTATTCTGGCTTTCTCTTCAATACTTTTAAATAATCTCCTTTTATCATTAAATGTAATATGCATCAAAATCTATTTAAAAGATTTTATCCATTTATTTTAGAGATAGAGCACAGAGGGGGAGTGCAAGGAAGAAGCAGACTCCCCATTGAGCAGAGAGCCCAGTGCAGCGCTTGATCCCAGGACCCTTAAATCATGACCTGAGCTGAAGACAGACACCTAATCAACTGAGCCACCCAGGTGCCCAAATACGCTTCAAAATCTTAACCAATATTTAAAATAATCTCAATTCTCACTATTGTTAATTATTTTCTGTGAAATATATTAATTTTTGTAGGATTTTGTTTTATGAAATGTATATTTATATATGTAATATGTATGTCTATATGACATATATATAGTATTTTATGTTTTATGTTTATATCACATATATTTTATGTTTATGTTTTATGTTTATATGTTTTATGTTTATATCACATATATATGTGATATATATGACATATATATAATCCTTTAAAAGTTGGTGAAATATTTTTCTTTTATCTTTTCATCTTTCACAGATGTAGAATCTGACTATGTGAGATCAATTACTGTTGTGAAGATTAAAATTGAGGTTGTTCTCCCTCACATCTTTTTCTCCAACACTCTTCATGAGTTTATTGATTATACTTTTTTCTATCATTAACTTACAACTTATGCTACCATAACATGCATTTAATTGTTCTATTTTCCATTTTTGTTGGGATATGTATGTGTGTGTGTGTTTGTGTGTGTGTGTGTGTGTGTATGTGTGTGTGTATGGATATAGATATATATATTCTCAACAATTTTTAAGCATACTGTTTGATGTCATTGAAATACATTAATTTCCATTAACACAATCTCCAGAACTTTTTTGACTCATAAGTTTGCAATTCAATACCCATTAAAAAAATTACTCTTCATTCCTCCTTTCCCCCATGCCATGGCAATCATTATACCTATATAATATATAATATTTTTATGATTTTGGATACTCTAATTGTTTTGTATAAGTGAAATCATACAGGATTTGTATTTTTGTGACTGGCTCATTTAACTTAGCATTATGTTTTTTTTTTAACGTTCATCCATGCTTCAGCATATTACAGAAATTCCTTCATTTTAAGGTTAATGTTCCATTGTATGTATACACAGCATTTTGCTTATCCATTTATCAATGGATACTTGGATTGTATCCATGTTTTAGCTATAATGCTGCTATAAATATAAGTATGTAAATATATCTTCAAGATGCTGCTTTCAATATTTTATAGACTGTAGCACCATGTTTAATTTGATGGGAAATCCTATACTTTGTTACACAACAGCTGTAGCATTTTTCATTTCCACCAACAGTGAACAGGGTTCCAATTTCTCCACATCTTCGTCGACACTTGTTATTTTCTGTGCCATTGATAGGAGCTATTCTAATGAGTTTGGGGTTTTGTCTAATTTGATGTTAGTCTCTTTCCCAATGACTAGTGATGTTGACCACCTTTTAATGTGCTCTTGCCTGCTTATCTTTGGAGAAATATCCATGCAAGTCCTAGCCTCTTTTTAAAAATCATGTTATTGGGCTGCCTGGATGCCTCTGTATGTTAATTGTCTTTCTGTGGTTCAGGTTATAATCCCAGGGTCCTGGGATCAAGCCCACTTCTTCCTCTCCTCCCTGCTTGTGCTCTCTCTCACTATCTCTGTCGCTGTCTCTATCTCTCAAATAAATAATTCTTTAAAAATTAAAAAAAAAATAAAAATTACATTTATGTTGTTTGCTTTTGTGGTGTTGTATGTTAGCAGTTCACTGTAAATTCTGGATATTAACCTGTTATCAGGTATGTGACTTGAGAGCATCCTATTCTGTGGATTTTTATTTACTCTCTTGATACTCACTACTAATGCACATATTTTTAATCCAATTTTTCCAGTTATCTTTTGTCTACATCTATGGTGTTATTTCTAAGAAACATTATCAAATACAATGTTTTTCCTAAGTTTTTTCCTATATTTTTTCTAAAAGTTTTATAGTTTTAAGCTTATATTTGGACATTTGTTCCAGTTTCTGTTATTTTCTGACAAATGATATTACATAAGGGTCTAAACTCATTATTTTCCTTGTAGATGGACAGGTCATTTTTCCCAACAATATTTGTTGAAAACACTCTCTTTTCTCCACTCAAGGACCCTTGCTTCTTTGAAAAATTATTTTATCATATATATGAGTTTTTTTAAAAAATTATTATTAACATATAATGCATTATTTGCCTCAGGGGTACAGGTCTGTGAATCATCAGCCTTACACATTCCACAGCACTCGCCATAGCACATGCCCTCCCCAATGTCTATAACCCAGACACTCTACCCCTACCCCCCAGCAGCCCTCAGTTTGTTTCATGAGATTAAGAGTCTCCTTTGGTTTGTCTCCCTCCTGATCCCATCTTGTTTCACTTTTTCCCTCCCTACCCCCCATGAGACCCTCTGCCCTGTCTCTCAAATTCTTATCAGAGATCATATAATTGTCTTTCACTGATTGACATATTTCCCTTAGCATAATACCCTCTAGTTCCATCTATGTTGTTGCAAATGAGAAGATTTATTTTCTCTTGATGACTGCATAATATTCCATTGTGTGTGCGTGTGTGTGTGTGTGTGTGTGTGTGTGTGTGTGAGAGAGAGAGATATCACACACACACATATAATCACATCTTCTTTATACATTTATCTGTTTATGGACATCTGGGTTCTTTCCATGGTTTGACTATTGTGGACATTGCTGCTATAAACATTCAGGTGCAAGTGCCCCTTTGGATCACTACATTTGTATCTTTAGAGTAAATACCCAGTAGTGCGATTGCTGGGTGATAGGGTAGCTCAATTTTCAACTTTTTGAGGAACTTCCATACCGTTTTCCAGAGTGGCTGCACCAGCTTGCATTCCCACAAACAGTGCAGGAGGGTTCCTGTTTCTTCACATCCTCACCAACATCTGTCATTTCCTGACTTGTTAATTTTAGCCATTCTGACTGGTGTGAGGTAGTATCTCACTGTGGTTTTGATTTGTATTTCCCTGATGCCAAGTGATGTTAAGCACTTTTTCATGTGTCTGTTTGCCATTTGGATGTCTTCTTTGAAGAAATGTCTGTTCATGTCTTGTGCCCATTTCTTGATTGGATTATTTGTTCTTTGGGTGTTGAGTTTGGTAAGTTCTTTATAGATTTTGGATACTAGCCCTTTATCTGATATGAAATTTGCAAATATCTCCCATTCTTTCAGTTATATTTTGGTTTTGTTGACTGTTTCCTTTGCTGTGAAAAAGTTTTTATTTCAGGGCTTTCTACTCCATTCTGTTGGTTATGTGCCTGCCAATACCAAACTCTTTTTACTTTAGTAGCTTTGTAGTAAGTTTGAAATCAGGAAGTATGGCTCCTCCTGCTTTGCTCTTCTCCGGGATTATTTTGCCTATGTGGG